>NC_056727.1:1121334900-1121349900 GCF_019279795.1 Protopterus annectens
CCTTACTCAGGAATATGAAGTCAGAAACACAAATGGATGTTGCCATGTACTGATAGCAATCAATGGAGAGAATGCCACTGATATGTCAGGGACAAGACCTGTGTGGGTAACAGACAAAACATAACAGCCAATCCTCTGGCCATCATGTGGATAGGCCCACAGTTGAGAGCTATGCAGACATACTGCATTCCATGCAAAACTAGCATGTACATGCAAACCCTGTAAAACTAGCAGTATTCAATGCATATGACATCAATACTCACACACTGTCCCTAGGTCTGGAACCTTATGCAAACATGTAGTTGGCCTGTGTCTGCAACTCCTGTTGTAAGAGGTATTCCTACCTGCTGTCTGTGATACTGCTGCCCTCACACATGAAGGATGGCTTCCATACAAGAAAGGTAAAGGGACAATGCCTACATGATGTAGTTATTTATAATAGTGGGTTGCTATGATATTGGCTATTGGAAGAACTACACAGCTGCCTGCATGCAATTAGCAAGTGGGGAACAGAAACTGGTGCAGAGGCCATCACCTGAACATGAACATCACCTACAAAAGTCATGCTTCAACCTATTCAAACAAGCTCAATCTCAGTAGTGGAGAGAGAGAGAGAGAGAGAGAGAGAGAGAGAGAGAGAGAGAGAGAGAGAGAGAGAGAGAGAGAGAGAGAGAGACCAAAAAAACCCCCACATAAACAAAACCTCAAAATATGAAATAAGAAACAAGAAAACATCCTGCACACAGAAGGAACCCGAAGATAAACCAGGTATGTGAAACATGTAAGCATGTAATTGAATGAAGTACTTGGTCTGATAGATGATTATGAAAGATGTTTATGTGCCATTAATACTTGCTGTAATGATGTCCTGCTGAGCAAATGCTATGGACATAGCATCTGGCTCTGTCTGCAGTGGGTCATGCCTGTTGACTGTGCAGATCTTCACAGAATGTCAAGATTTAGTCATCATAGTGTTTGTTCTGTTCCTCCAAATATCTATATTAGTCTGGCAAATAGCTGAAGGTGGAAGTAATGAAGTCATGGCAGACACATGAGTTTCAGACCCCACCACCTTCAGAACAGTCATGGTAATGTGAAATGTATCATACTAAAAACTTCATAGGTTTGTAATAGGCATATCTATGATATGTCCTTTTTATCCCCTCTAATGTTAGGCTATGTCCACATGTGATGCTCTAAGAGGTGGATATGTTGGGTCACAGCTGAGGAGCCTGACACACCCTGGGAAAGGACAGCTGACATATGGCAACCACTAGAGTGTCTGTCAAATAGTCCTGTCTGTGTCACTGCTAGGCCAGTTAATGGGAAGTTATCCATATAAATATGTTACCTGTGAATATGAGTATTATATATGGTTGTATTGTAAATCTAGGATACCTATATAGGGCATGAGCATAGTAAAGCACTGTTGCAGATGTGTGTTAAACTGCATGTGATATATTGAATTAATAACATTCAACTGTACAGTGTTCTTCTGGACAAAGTTCACAGTTGTGACAGATATCTGTAGTCACTTACACATATACTTGTGTTATGGCAGCTATATTGATACTTTATCAAAATTGACTTCCCTGTTTTGTCACCCAGTGATGTGGACCAATTATCAGACATCTTGGTATAACAGGTTGAGACATATGATTAAGCTGCAAGACTGTAAATACAGTGTGCCATAATGACAAAGAACACAAAAGTGTACCAGGTATCCCATGAGCATGTGTATGTATGTGTATGTTCAGCTGAAAGGCACAGAAGAAATAACATGGGTCACAAGCAGTCCAGAAATTAGGATGTGCATGTTGCACATGTGTGTAATATCACTGTCACTGCATACAACAAAATAAAATTTGTACTGCTACTGATTGTTGCATTGCCATGACACTGGTATGGGTACTACAATAGGCATGCTTATCAAGTAGTAATCAGAGAAGTGTACAACTGTGTTATGACCCTAACAGCTATATCAACACCCATATACACTGGATATCAAAGTGCCCACACCCCTGTTGGAATGCCAGGTTTGTGTGCTGTATGCCAATGAGACTACAGAAAGTCATGTCAAAATGTTTCTCACCTCAAATGTGACCCATACCTTGTACAATTCTATTGAAAAAGAAACAATGGTGGAAGGTGAGCAACCATTGCCAAGTGAAGATGTGATATGATGTTAGACTACAAACCAAGACAAATGGATCCTGTAATCATCTCAGCAGATGTTTACACAACATATCAGTGTAAGGGCATGCACACACATTTACTGGCTTACTGTACTGAGTATTAATTCCCATATATTTTTACTGGACAGGTTGTTATGTTCCCTATTGAACTGAGCAGGCGGTAGGACACATCACAGGTGGGGGTTGTGTTGACATGTGCTTTTCTGGGGTCATGTTCCAATTGCACAAGTACCATGCATTGTAACAGGGGTGTGTACACTTCATATCCATTGCAGCTATATGGAATCAGCAATACCTTACCTGTACAATCATCCTCCATCAACGATAGGGTAATCCCCCTTGGTGGACAGCACCAAGACACAAAGCACATAATATGTTGTTATAGTGGCTGTACAGGGACACATAGGTGCAAACCACAACTTGGAAGCAAGTGCACCTATATCTGAGCAAGCATGTAGGTTCACAGGTGATTTCCTGTAAGGATGACTATGACTAGAAAACAGCCATATGAAAACCACCAAGGCCAATTGCAATCATGTCTACACATATGCACAGAGTCTCAGAGCAAGTAACACAAGTCAACCTGTACTGGGGGTAAAGCACACCTCATAATACATTCCATGGATACAGGCAGCCTGCATCAGACAGGATAGGTGGGAACAGTGGCACCCTGTCCACAACATTAGTACAGGGGGATATGCACATCACCCACACTCCTGCCCACATCAGTGGTGAGCATGGACATAATGCTGACTGATGGCACCAACAGCAAGTCTCCATAGGTCATGAGAATATCATAGTTTTCCTCCTACATGAACACAGGCATGTGCTCACAATTCCATGACACACTACAGTCAAACACACACATGCCACCATCCACACACCATCCTCATGGAAGATGGCCACTGTCATCCCTCTACATAGAAATGAATGGTGAATAGTGGATTATGCCATTAAGTGTCCAACACTGGGGGAATTGGACAAGTCAGGGCCAGGAGTGTAATGCAAGATGTCAAAGCCATTATAGCTTACAGTGTTATGGTATAGTCTGCATTATTTGCAGGTAATATCCACTGTTGATGTGCACATGGACAAACCGCATGAGGTCTTATGAACGTTTGTCCTGTTTATGTCTGCCAGGTACAATGTCCCAGGAATGTCTGCCTGCATTCACAAACCTGGAAAACGTTGCAGCATCATGCCATCCTCTTTGGCTGCAGGGCACAGGATCTGCAGGAGAGGACCATCCTGTGAAACAAGCTTGCCCACAGGGTAAATAATGTCGGCCTGCACAACCAAAACTATGAGCAGGTGCAGCATTGATGAACCGATCTGATCTGCCATGGCCATCAGCATGCTGCTGCAGTTAGGAGGGACCAGATAGCCAAATGTGGGGGTCATGCCATCCAGCCCCCACTGACACATGCTGAGGAGCTCCTCTCCAGCCTTGGGGCACCCGCCCACCAGCCAAGCCAGCAGGCTGAAGACAGCATTTTGGAGGTGGGTGCCACCCACACAATGGACGAGGAGCGTGCAGGTAAGGCCCCAAGGAACATTACTAGACCACTGTTGCTTACCCATTTTCATCTGTAAAGTATCTGCATGCATATGTCAGATAAGATAGTCTGTTGCTGCAGTGTAGTAATGAACAGATGTGCATAATCTCTAGTATTGTGGGTTTGCACTGTTGATGTGTCAAAATGCTGCTCCCACCCTGTACCAATGCCACAGGTGTGGCTACTGACAATGCTTCTGTCTCACAACTATTTAGGTCCCTCTGGTATACAACTGGGGCAGCAGCCTGTAGCTGGTGAATATGGAGTTGTTATGTTCAGGTTTTCCAATACACCAGCCATGTTATGGCCATGCCATCTGCCATGCACACATTTAACACACCTACCCATAATGCATTCTGTACATGTTCACTTATTGTTGGTGTTAACTGCACTGCATCACAGTGGTCACCATAGTGTCATACCTGAAGGGTATGTAAGAGTCCTGCATCATACCTAACAACCTGTCAGTGCAAGATGTGTGGACAGAGATGAACATAATGGTGGGACAAATGGCCTACAGTAGGGACATGTCTGAAACATTACCCTTATACAGTGGCTACACCAGTGTATACACCACTATTACAAAAGCAACTGTTCCTGATGTAAACACTAGCAATTCACAATACCACATTCCACACCTTTTACAACTTGTAATGTGATACTAACATGAGCAATGAGTGTGTAATATGGAATTCTATGTTAGGACAACAAATATGGGGAATACATACCTTAACAAACACTGGAAGCATATGTGTGCACACACTCCAAATAACATATTGTGGAAACAACTTGTGATGTACTGACAGCATTCACTCTTCTTGAGTACATACCTTCCATCAAGTACAGGGCCTCAATGTCACACCATGTCATGGTCTGCTGCCCAAGAAGTATGTCCATGACATTTGTCCACTCATCTGCAACAGAGGCAGCTGTGGCTTGCACACATCTTACAAACCATGAAATGGATCTCATATCCGAAAGGTAGCACTCAGGAGTGAGAAAACTAGTCTTACCTCACCATTGCATATACCATGGCAAACAGTGGAGACAGTCATGTATGTGTGTATGAAGTATGGGACAACATTGATGTAGAAAATAAACAGATGACCATCCAAAACAAATGACAAAACATGTTGCAAACTGTTCATGGAGGCTGCCCAAAAACATGCAGCAACACTGAGGGACTTGCAGGAATGTCTAGCAAGTGCTGCCTGTGCAGTTCCTGTGTCAACAATTGCCTGAATTCTGCATAAGTGTGGCCTATGTATTAGGGTAATCACACAGAAGATTTTTCCCACATGATACATCATCCAGGGCTCTCTACAGGTAGCATAAGCATAGCATCAAGTCTCCCAAAGGCATGTGTTGCAATGTGTAATGGTGTTATGAGACCAAGGCTCAAACCTACAGACAGTATTCATAAAGATACATGTGGTGCACAAGCAACACCTCACCCCATCTCAGGGCCACCACCCCCAATATTTATCTTGCTGGTGCCAGTGTACACCTTTAGGTTTGCTGTTCATTAGCTGGAACTAGGCCAGTACACATGGTGTTTGGAATTTGGACCACTGCAAAATAACACTCATGTGTGGCCCACAGTTGTCAAGCATCTGCAATAAGGCTGAGGATGGGGAGGGGTATTGGCTTGAAACACAACAGTGAACTGAAGCATACATCCAAAGCTTGCTAAGAATGGCTGTATCTGAGCACAGTGAAGGTTATGAATTGTGCTGACTCTACAGCAATAGTGAAGCCACTGTGTGACCTCCAAGGGCTATGCACATGAGCTGACCTTGCAATCTGGCAGAGTTGTGGGGAATTTGCAGGGCAGAGTGACCTAATAATGGCAAGTGAAGATGGGCCATGCTAGTATACCCCTTCCAGGAAGAGTGACTGCTGTAGTTCACTTAACAGGTGCTTCAACAAACCATTGTGTTAAGGGTGTGCACACTTATGCTAACCACATATTGTATGCATCTCATTCAGCATCTGCATGACTAACACTTATTTGATACTGCATTGGCTTGCACAAGTCATATGTCACATATCAGGTGTGTGTAATGTTAACAAATGTAGTATTGTGGCCCCATTGCATATCATAGAAGAGGCTGGCACATCAGCAAGGGTGTGTACACTCCTTATATCCACATTAATCTTTGAAGGTTGTCAGTGTAACTGGATTGTATTGCACATACATGCACTGCTGATGATGAGATCTGCAAATCAAAGGAAAGGCATTAATTACTGACATCAGTCCTCATATCATTCCAGGTATGTGTCAGACAAACACATAGGGGCTGTGAGCAACAGAGCAAACATAAATGTCACACATATACACATTCAGCAATGATATGTACACTTGTGAGGTATGGTGCACAATACATGCCAGTGTGCTATACAGGTGCACAGCAATACTGTGTACATGGGTGCAGTGTGTTCCAAGGGAAGGGGCATCCCCTAATAACACAACTCATGCATCACAGAGATGTATAATGTTGGTAACAAGGATTGAGTATGGCTGCAATGCATGCTGTTGAGTGCCATATGTCATGCATGTTGACTGTTGGGTAATTAGAGGTCTATGTAATGTCTTTGTGCCACCTCAATTGTAAGTGTGTGTGTGTGTGTGTGTGTGTGTGTGTGTGTGTGTGTGTATGTGTGTGTGTGTGTGTGTGTGTGTGTGTGTGTGTGTGTGTGTGTGTGTGTGTGTGTGTGCAGACATAAACAATAATGTACAGGTCTTAATTTACATTTCTTGCCTGCCCCTCACAATTGTCAAGGTGGGTCAGGGTCCTTCCTGCAGGCAAACTGATGTTAGTGTCCATTCAGACTCTGAAAATGATGATAGGCATATTGAGGCACAGGCAGGGTTGTCAGAGGTTGAATCTGTGCCATTGGTTGACATCCCACTTTTATCCATCCCATCCCTGCACAGAGTCACAATGCTCATACATACCCCATCCCCAGTGGCCATAGATGAGGGACAGTTGGCAGGTGGTGGCATGGGCCAGGAAAGTGTGGTGACTATGGCAAGTGTGTCTGTACACATCAGCCATAGCAGGATGACTGGTGAGGTACCACACAGGCAGATGTACAGGGGTGCTCATAGAAGGGCTGCTGGCCAGTACGCCCCTGGCAGACATGCCACAGCAGGTGTCACCAGATGCAATATTTTGGGCTATCATGGAGACACAGGCACGTATGGAATGTTACACCAGAGATAGTCTGAGGCTTCAGAGGGCTACTCTTCCTGCTGTACATGACAACATCCGTGATCTTGCAGGTGCCCACTGTTATTTTGCGAAGGTTATTGATAGATGGCTAGGTGAGATGGTGTGAATTCTTGACCGTGTAGTGTCTGTGGTAGAGCATATGGTGGGAGTAGGGTGTTGGCCACATGGATGTAGGTCAGCAACACCAACAGGTGGAGGTCTACATGGACATGCAACAACTCACAGCCGCTTCCGTAGTGGCAGTACCAGCACCAATACTGCAGGGGGGTGCTGTCCACACCACAATACAGCAGGCCACATGCTCCTGGTCCTGGCTGGTCTCAAGAGGGACATGGACCCAGTGGACATGTGTCATCATCAGAGGACAGTACCATATTTGGGCTTCTGCCTGGTAGTGCCTATGGAACCCCTGGCAGGCACAATTCCCATGTCCGTGGCCAGACACGGTGAACTGTACACCCTGCCATGTACAGTCTGCAGCTGTCCAACAAACTCCTGTACAGGGCAGCGACATGGCAGAAATGTGTGCATACATATACACACACACATCACCAACACAGCTAGGGAACCTCCATACCTACACACACTACGTCTGCACAGCCCATTTAATAAAGAACCCCCTAACCCACACACACACACAATGTCAACCAAAAGGCTCAGCCCAGACCTCTGGCAAACCCACAACACACCCAGTGCATATGATGATACCTGTGCCACATCCCTGTCATCCATACCATCGATGTAGGGACATGCTAATATGGTTCTGATGCACAGGGTGAATATACTAAGGTTTAGCAATGTAATGCTGTTTAACATGTTGTCAGCTGGAATGATTAATGCTTGCACGTCAGGGTGTGTAGCTGTTCAGCCATGATGCACTATAGCTGTCATTAACACTGACTGATAGTGGTCTCCATAATGTATTCTGTTTGTGTTCTAGGTGTCTGTGTCAGCAGGATGTTGGTCTGCTGTCCTTTCCTACAAGTGGTGTGGCAGTGTGGTGACACATTGACTGTGTCATATCCCGGGTACAGTTGAACACAGGTAACAGGTCCGTATAACAGTTGCTGCATGTGCCACATGGCTGATATGTCTGAGGGGTGTATACAGGTGAGTGCATGGTGGCTGATGTAAGTAGCTCTTCTACAGTGGACAATGGTAAGTGTACTTGGTGGCACACACCAAATGTTTGTGAATAATGCACGTACTCTTCACATGGATGTACTTCATTTTGCAGTGGCAACAGTGAGAACTGATTTCCATTATTATGTATTGCAGTTTTATATATATATATATTGTTTTGAGCTGTTTATTTCTTAATTACTTTTTAATTCTCTAATATTACCTATTTGTTGAATATTTTATATATATTAGATCAGACAGACTTTTTGCTACTCAGATTTCCTGTTGAGGTACACCAAACTTATACATATGTATGAGTAATGAAACTTTCATAATTACTCTTCCATCATGGTTTAAGGGGTTGAACTGTGATTTTGATTTGACTAGATTATTTCTATTGTTTACTTATACTATTTTAACTCTGAAAATTGCACAGTTTATTTATTCTGAAGAAGTTCTTAAATAAATAAAGAACAAAAGCACGCTCAATTACTGGTTCTACTTGCTGCATTATTGTTTTGGAAAGTTCTTAACTTTATTTATGTTTCACAATACCTTCAGAAGTTTGTTTATTATTTTGATAATTTTTTCACTAGTGTTCTCTCGGTCTTGTCTGTATATATATATATATATATATATATATATATATATATATATATATATATATATACATATTTATATCTATATGTATATATATATATATATATATATATATATGTGTGTGTGTGTGTGTGTATATATATATATATATATATATATATATATATATATATATATATATATATATAAAAACATATGCCCATAACATGTAGTGGAGTTATACCTCAGCACCATAACTCACAACCTCTTAGTGCAAGGCAACGTAATGTAAGTATTGCAGTTATAAATGTAGAATGTTGCTATAGTAACAGGGGTTGTGTCAACAGACTTGTTGTGTAGGAAGGCTCTTCTGAAACTGACATGTACTCCATCAGTTACTGACAGACATCAAAAATCATCATAGTGAAGTACCACACAAATCACAGTAATGATCCTGTGGAATACAGCAGAAATATGACCAATAAAGATGGACAGTCTGAAACAATCCGGTCAGTCCAGAGGTATACACAGAACGCCTTAGTGCAAGATGTGTGGACCAAGCCTGACAAAAGGAATGTTTACAGCCAAGAAAATGCGGATATAACACAAATACTAGAGTAGATAAGCTCACACAGTTGATGCATTCACACACTCCTGTCTGTCCTAACACATATTAACTTGAGGAGCAGAGGTCCCAAGCCCACATACTTCCCACTAGTTAGTGACATACATCTTCACAACATCCCACTGCTTTCTCAGAAATACACAACACATATGGTGGCCAGGCAAAAGTACATTTGACAAATATCTGGACATAACATCACACTAGGTAAATACACTGAGCTGCTAGGCATGTCACCAAGCACAGTATAAACTACAGGCAGACTGTCACAACATATAGCAGTCACTACAGGCATGTAACAGCACGGAGTAACAGACACCAGTGTGAAAGTGCATACCCACAACCAATCTCAACACAGTCACAGTCACATTATGGTAAGCCTAATTAATAGTACAATATATGGACTGTGTGAACAAAACCATCCTCATATTTGCCATTCACACACTAACCCTACATATACTGGCCCAATTCTCAGTGTAGTCAGATGCCTGACTGTGGTATGGGACATGCCTGTCTGGCCCTAAAAACATATACACTGATAGGTTACCAGAAACTGGAGCAGCATGCAATGTCAGATAGAGCAGGACCAAGAACACTGACATCTACCACAGTCTGTACACAGGCCAAGTAACATATTCACAGTACACTGCTACACAATACTGACACGCTGTCAACAATCGCCATAAGTACACAGACCTCACTACTGTACAGACTGCAACAGAATGTCCAGGTTTTGTCCTCAAATATAAGGCCTACTGTACATAACATCTCTGGCAGTCTGATATATCACTGGCTTGTTATCAGGAATGATGTCAGTAAATAACAATATACTGTACATATGCACCTCTTACTGCATGATATATGGGCAAAGGGTGACAGACTTGGAGGACAGAGGCACAAACACAGGGCCAATATTGACATATTGCTGTGATAAACTGAGAAAATTGCTGGTGTAACAGGGTTTGTTGTGACATATCTCTTCTGAGAGATATGAAGTCAGTAACACACATTGATGTCACCATTTACGGACTGCAGTCATCAGAAAATGCTACTGCATTTCTAAAGACAGAAAATGTGTGAGTAACACACTACATCTAAGACTCCAGACTCTGGCCAGTCTGCAGATAGCCCTACAGGTGAGAGTTTCCTCAACCACATAACACTGTCATGCCAGACGTTAAATCATGCAAAACAGCCATATCCACACAAACCTTGTTAAACCAACATTACTTCAAATGTAGAACAGCAAGACTTACATTCTGTCCCCATGTCTGGAACATCCCCCTCCTGTTTGCTGGCCTGTCTCCACAGTGTTTGTTGTAAGAGGTGTTTCCATCTACCCTCTGTGATGCTGTCTGTCAGACACCCACATGAAGCCCTGCTCACAGTGAAGGAAAAGGGCCAACATCCACATGAAGTGCTTAGTTACATGAATGTGCTTCCATGCAATTGGCTATAGGAATGATACCACAGCTGTTCCACATGCAATTAGCAAGTGGGGGACTCCAATTCATGCACAGGCCATCAGCTGATTATGAGCATTACCTACAAAAGTCAAGCTGCTGCCAATGCAAAACAGATGTATTTTTCCACATCTACCAGAGAGGGGGAGAGAGAGAGACACACACAGAGAGAAAGTAAGAAAGGAAGGGAGAAAGAGCCAAGCGTGTTTGTGTATGATCAGTGTGTGGAGAGTGGAATCTGGGCATTATAACGGTTGCCTATACTGATTACTAATCCATACTGCCACATAGTAATTGCACATGGCAGTACACATTTATGGCAGTGGATTGTCTTCAAAAGCCTCTACAGTGTTTGAAAACATTTGGCCTTGTAATGTGCACATTGGGACATATAGGTCCTCAATATAATAATTTAACAAAACCCACACTGCAATGAATCCTGTCATTACACACACACACTTATCAGTTCTGAGTTTCAACCCCCTACCTAGCTATATATTGCTATTAGAGTGTTATGCAGCTATTGCACATGCCACAGAGCTTACATGTTAAAGAGCTATCCAAAGGTATCTTTGAAGGTGAGTGACATCAGCAGTCATGCTAAAGGAGGGGTAAGGTAAGTGTGAATGCCCACAAAATTAGGTGTCAACAGACACACACACACATTCCCTCACATAAGTACACACATTATCACAGTTGCTAGGATGAGGATTGGAATTCCTATCTAACTAGTTTGCTATACTACAGTAGTGTGCAGTTATCGCAAGTGCCACAGAGCTTACAGGGCTTAAATGTAGCCAAAGGATTTTTTCAAGGTGACTGACATCAGCAGGCATGCTAAAGTAGGGCAATGGGAGGTGGAGTGTAAATGACTTCAAAATCATTCATCTCTACGCAGACACACACACACACACACACACACACACACACACACACACACACACACACACACTTACCAGTACTGAGATCCATAGGTTCATTGCTTCACAGGTGTGTAGTAGGTGAATGGTCCTGAAGGCTCTGCAAGGCTAGGCCAAGGGAATACCTTGGCATCAGGCCACATGACAATAGTCTCCAGTGTGGCTCAGGGGTATAGTCCCTGGAGTGGACCCCAGGGTGGGTATTGTATTCACCATCCACTCATCTGGGTTACTATTGTGGGTGGCCAGTGATGTGTGCTGCTTCCCATGTATGTGATCTATATTCCATAACATGGACACTGTATGGGTTGTGCACATGTCCCACATGCATGTTGTTTCACATGTGGAAGTGTACTTGAGGTCTCTGGGGCATGTTGTGTGGACAGATTCTTATCTTCTGATGTAGCATTCCTGACCTCATTTGGTGAGACCTGGCTATGTAACTGAGGTCGTGCTTGCACCCACACTGACAACATGATACAGGTATTCTGTGGTGTTAATGACATCTGTCCATACAGGGCATGTGTATAAGACATGGTATTCCCTTTGTGGGGTACGTTTGCAGACTGGTATATAATTCTCTGATGTACAGGCAAGCACAGGAGGGCTTTGACTGAAAAGGTTTGCTGACGACTGCAAACTAGGGGACATAATTGTTTTCCCAGCTGTTACAGACACCCTCTGGAAGGGTCACACTGAGACGGATACCTGGTGTCAATATCATGGCCTCAAGCTGAATGCCAAAAAGTGCATAGTCATCCCCTTTGGATATAACTAATTACCCATGGATTACCACATAGGTGCTAGTCCCCTACATGCAGAAAAGGTAATAAGGGATCTGGGAACCCCAGTAGATAGCAATCTCTCCTTTGATACCCATAATGACAAGGTGGTTAGAATATCCTTCTATGTGGCCCCCCCTAATCTCTAATGGGTTTGCATCCAGATCAAAGGAGGCCACTATGCCTCTCTACTCATGACTTATTAGACCCATTAAAGGATACAACACCCCATTTGGGATATACCTTACAAGACAACTGCAACAGCTTGGAAGACCACAACAGTACCACAGCAAGAGGATTACTGACCTCAAACAGATGACCTATGCAGCCCAACCTAAGAAACTCCAGCTGTACACGGTTGCATACTGCATACTCACAGGCGATCTCTGCTTGACATACAAGGCCCATGTCCAACCCAGTATTGCTGCATATGCTCCACCTAAACAGATGCCCTTGAAAGCCACATGCTCTAGGGATATACACCTAACCACAACAATGACTAGGACATGCTGGACAGATAGATTCCTGACCTGGACACTCCCCATGCTTTGGCACATGATTCCAATGTACACCAGGCAGGGACCCTGACTAGCACTCTTCAAGGGAACACCTTGATGTGTGGATGGGAGACAGACATGTACCCCAGGCATCACTGCAATAGCTCTGCTGAACAGAGGCACAGGGAACTAATGGCTATGCCATTCAGAGGCACAGGGAACTAACCTATGGGGGTGGCAAAAGACAGCCTAGTACCTACCTTTGCACGTATTGCATGTCTTATGTGCATGGATAATTAACTAGCTCTTCCATTTTACTTTGCTATCATGCTGATAAACTGTCGGGTGACTACATGTCATATGTATCCTGTTATTGTGTATTGTAAATGCCAATAGACATAACTAATGTTTGCCTAACATAGCAGTAATGCTATGTAACTTGTAATACATATCTGCCTGCAATACTGTACATTACACAGTTATTGGCACAATATCCCACAATGCAAATCATAATTGCACAGTGGGCCAACCCTCGACATGTTATTCTCAGTAATACACCCATACATATGGCTACTGTTACAATATATCATCATATACTATCCCCTGTTATAGCACATATTTGTTGGACCAGCCCTGCCACTGATAGTGGCTGGTGAGGAATATTTGTGTTCAAAGCCCTTATATAGCATCCCTTGTGGTGTATGCGGTGTTTGCCTTGTGACCTACAGCAGTACACACATAAATACTGCAAGCATTACTATGCTCAACAATACATCACTACAAGATAACTTTCCGCTATATGGATTGTGTGCACTTTAAATATTACAGAACAGGTATTAAATACACAGACATACTGAGTGTTCTACATACCTTATTAGTAACTCGAGGTGTCATTGACTGTTGATTCAATCCTTTTCAGTTTGTGTTTCAATCTTCTTTGTAACGTTCTGCTAGTATATACAGATGGTTTGAATGTGTGATAAGCCATCCTTTTCTAGTTAAATATCAGTAACATGTGGTATCCTGACCACCAACTGGTGTTCCAAAGTAGTTAATTAGATGCACATCAGCTGTGCAGCTACTCCATTAGCTGATACCATGGCAACAATGGTATATAACTGAGTACTCCTTTTCGGCGTTGTGTGTTTGCCTTACTTTCGAGGAAGACAGCCTGGATGTGTTGTTTTTGATGTATTTCAACAGCTATATGGAGACAGACAGGGATATATTAGCTTCATGACTCCCGTGAATTATGTGTAATGGCTAGATGATTTTGTTCTTCATGTGAGTACAGCTGTTATATTTCAGAACATTGCTACCTATGCAGGGTTTGTTTGTACCTGATACTTCTGCAGATGTGTCAGTCTGGCAAGGATGTTTGGGCAGCTCAAGGCTGTATGGCTATGCATGAACTGTTATATGGTTTACAGTGTGCTCACCAGACATCCTTGATTTGGTGTACATGTTTATCATACTGTGCTGTTACTCAGTAATTGGTAACACATCACGGTGTACACACAACCCTCTGAAATGGGATTAGTGCAAACAAACCCTGTAACATCAGCAGCTGTTCCATTGTATAACAGCAACTATTTCACATAGGGCCATGTTAGTGTTTCTCTGACAAGGTATGTTAAGGCTTCTGCAGATGTCGTACAGTGAGTGAATGATTTGTGATGTTATTACAGTTTGTATTGTAATTTGTTTGGGTGTGGGGGTGATGTTGGTGGGTGTGCATAGCAGATGCAGGTGTGTAGGAACTGCTTTTATACGTAATCGATATGTGCGTGAGGGTTCCTTCCCTATTTGAACACCTATCCTTTAGTGGACTAATACTATGGTAATTGCAGGCTGATACATTAAGACACTGTTATGTGGTTCCTGTATAGCATGCAGGTGATGTTAGTCCTTGAATCCTTTCGGCAATACATCAGAATGTAATAAAGTGTTGCTACATGAAAGCTGTGTATTTCTGTCATAGGTATTTGTAGTCATTGTAGTTGTGTTGGTGACTGACCCTCTTTGGCT